>NC_091118.1:61488968-61516468 GCF_040183065.1 Periplaneta americana | reverse complement strand
TTATTTTCTCATTGTGTTGAGTGTAGACTGTAGAGCAGGGATCGGCAAAAATGGCATCGTGATCACTACAGTCCATATCAGGCCTGCACAAGGTTTGCGCTCTCCGAGCCCGCTCACAGCTCACGAGCGGAGGCAGATATTGACTGCGCTCTGTATAAGGATGGACTGGGAGAAGGGGTGATCTAGTACAAAATGTACACAAAAGAAAGTACTATTACGAGTGTTTATGAAATGAATTCCTGTTCAGTGTTTGCAAAACTATCTTGGACTATTATTAATTAATAAAGAAATATTTATTTTACAGAAATAATAGAAATTCTATAGCTATTTAAATGTACAATATCATTTTGTTATATTTTTATTTATCAGTACATCAAAACGAGGTTTTATGCTGTTGGCAGCTGAAAGGAACAGTAGCCTACTGATAGTAATGAAACATCAGTTACAGATGTTCGATGCCTGCCTTTATTAAAGTTGATTATAGAAAACAGTTGCTCACAAATATAAATGTTGAGCTAAACATAGTAATCATTTTCACAGCCAGCCTGTGTAGTTGTGGATATTATTGCTAATGTTTAGTCTTGTAAAACTCAACCAGGCTAGTAGTATTATTCAAACGATCTTTAGCCCTTAGGTCACATTGAAGATCAATAAGTTCGAGCTGTAAATCGTTAAATGTTACGTTCCGTCTTTTAGATTCCTCCATACTGTACTATAGCAGTAGGAAAGCAACGTGAAACAGTTACTGACAATACACACTGCATTCCACTAGATAACTGAGTGGTCGTTTCTCCCTCCTCTACCTATAGCAAGTCTATGTCATTGTGACGTATCTTCCTCTCCGTTTCGGCGAGAGGTAAATACGGCTCTCCCGCTCCGAAGGAGAGCGCGCGCTCGTTGAGCGCTGTTTGTGCAGGTATGGTCTATAGAAAACTAGAAAGGTACTGACAGTTCTCTCTCGTATACGCGGGAAGGAAGCGACGTTGTGAAGTTGTGCGGTAGTATAGCGCAGAGTCCGTAGTGTAATGCGGTTCTTTGAGCCGCCTGTCTGCCGTGTCGGAACCAAGCAGCTGACACGAAATAGTAAACTAAAAAATTTGTATCATAAGTTGTCTTTCATGAGACTAATATAATAATAATAATAATAATAATAATAATAATAATAATAAATGTATAACTGAATGCAAATATGGTACATGGTGTGTAAACGATAAGTTCTCTCCATTAAAACCTTACGACAATTGATTTTTTATACAGGGACATCATTTTATTTTTACTAACATTTTTAATATTAACCTGTCTATACCTTTAGAGAACCGGAAACACCGCTTGCTCCCCCCTCCAAGACTGGAGTTCGATGATACTGGCGTAAAACACAAATCACTCTACTAGGTATAGGAAGGAAGAAAAGTAGTTCATCCATTTACGTAAACTAGGAAATATCGCGATTTTGAGTTTGATAATTTCCATTAGGTTTTTCTTTAATGAAAGTACAGTACTGTATTAAGAATAAGTGTTTTTACTCACGAAGTGAGTTATCCATGCGAACGTATTCATTATGCAGTGTATATTATACTGTCTACAGCACATTAGCGTACAATATAGAGAAAGAAGTTAAATTGAAAAATAATCATAATATGAATATTTAAACACAATTTTGAAAATGGTGGCCGTTCATTTCGATACAGGCTTCAGTTCTTTTGTGCATATTATCGCACTATAGACTATTGCATCTAATTCCAATTGCCAGTTTCGTCCTTCGTACTAGTAACTCATGTTGAAATAATTCTGTACCTACTCTACGTACTGTAAATTCAATCTCCACTTCTGCCCGACCCGAAAATATAAAATTACTCAGACATGCTATCTACTGTCCGTCCAAGTGGTTATGCCGCAGGATTGTAGAAAGGGAGGAAATCACGTGACAGTTAATTACTTAACGAGGCCCTTTTATTTAAGTTAAATTAAACAGGTGTATAATATTACGTATACTTCCAACTCCTAAGAGAAATTAATGTTTTCAGAAAAGAGCTAAGACAGCCCAGCTATTACAGAGGGGCGATCAGAAGCAGGTGGGGGAAATCGGGATGCGACGTAGGCAAACGGACAGTACCTGTGCGAAAATATGATTCAATATTGAAAGCTCTTTCGTCACTGGAAAACGCGGACATATTTCTGGGACGTACTATACTCAGTAACTCAGTACTGCTTACTATCTGCGGTCTTAGTTCTGTGTGGAGTTGGAACTTCCTTAATAGAAGGGGTGGGAGTGAAGTACATTCAAAAACTCAGGTACAATAAAAATTGAAGTAAAAATAAAATGATGTCCCTGTACTTGAAACCTGAATTCTTTAAGACAGAGAAGAAACACTGCCGTGGAAAAGATTCGCATGTGGAAGCGAAGTTTGTAGCTTTAACGTAGGATGCTCCTTCCATCGATAATATAAATATACATGCCGCCGACTTCCATTCTCCTGAAAGGCATCTAAATTTGTCACTCGCTTTCCACTTTCATTTTCTTTCTAGGCGTTTCAAGCCGGAAAGGTCCATTCTCTTGCTCATTCAATTTAAATTTCTCCTTTCCTATTTTAACGATAATGTTCTTTCCTATTTTGAGAGCCTCTGCGTTTCTATTTACCACCTGTTGTACAGGAATAAGAGGCCTGCCATTGTCTCTTCTTTCTGGAAATAGTCCCGCACATTACAAACCATTTGTCTGGCCTGGCTTGTAAGAGCACCTTTTCCGTTACTTCTAGAGTCTAGACCCCTTGCTGTCCCTTGTAGCACTCCTTTCTCCTTTTGAGCCCATGGTTCATTTTGTGCCGCTAACTGCCGAGTGATGCCTTGCGACATTGTAATTAATATGTGAAACACACGGACACTATAAATCGCGTTACAAATACACTCACAACTAAATTAAATTTATAACTAAACTCAAACTAGTTCTACCATCATCAACAACAAAGTGTCTACGAAAACAATAGCCTCGACAGAATACCAATACTTGCTGTAACACAATAACGAAGATTCAGTACTTTCGAACAAAGCACGTGCTCGCTGCAAAACAGTCGGCAACGTCGGCCTGTTGTCGTGGTCTCTGATTGGCTAGTTTGAGCGGTTGCCATGGTGACGCTTTGAAGCCGCTGAACTGTTAATACCTTTCTACTCTGGATAGACTGTAGCGATAGTGACGTCGCAGGGGCAGCGCAGTAAACTGTCTTTGTTTCACCCCCTACCTTCCACCCAACTCCACTACAACTCCATTACATAAGCATCCATCAATTGCAGGTTACATGCTTAGATTTAGACTGACCCTTTATCAAAACCTACGTCTGTTCAGAAACGTGTGTTTAAGGAAGAATGGGAGGAACAGTATTTGTTGTGCATGTAGACGCCTCTTGTGTTCTGAAATTCTAATAGGCACTTATAAATCACACATCTAGCGACATTACGACACGTCATAAGATTATCATGAAATAATAGGTAAGTATGAACATACCCAATGTAATTTTAAATGGAAATGTATACAGTAGAAAATAAGTATAAACATAATTTTATTTTCTTAGGGCTGGACGGGGCGAAGCAATTAAAACATTAAAAAAACTAAATTAAAATAACAGTGGGGTACTAAAATATGATGAAACAAGTTATGAGTCAAAGGGAACTCCGTGCAAATTATGTTATTGCTTTGGAAATCGCAAAATCATTGAAGTGGTATAATGAAGGACAGATCATTAAAACATGTCTGAATAAAGTTGCTACCATTATTTGTCCCGAATAATCTGATGTTTTAACAGTATGAAATTATCTATACGGACAATACAAAGGAGGACAAGGAATATTGAAACACTAGCTGAACGAGAAATAAAATCAAAGATGGTCTTTTCTCTCGCTTCAGATGGAAACACAGATATTGATAGGGTAAAACTGGTAATTTTCACCTGCGGAGTTACGAAGGATCTCTCTGTATAAGAATATTTGCTCGATGTCACTGCACTTAAAGGAAATACAACAGGAGAGGAGTTATTCCAAGCATGAAGAAAATATATGACTTTAAAAAAGTCTACTAGGTGGACTAACGTGTTATTTAAGAGAGCTGAGAATAAGTTAGAACATAAAATGTTGCCATTGTATAACACACCAGACTGACTTAGATTTATTTAAAATAACATAAAATAATAGAAAAATATATGTAGTCCTATCTTGCCTGCCGCTACCCTATATAGCTCCTATGTTCGGCTCTACATTCAATAGTCCACACCTGTGGAGTAACGGTTAGAGCGTCTGGACGCGAAAACAGGTGGCCCGGGTTCGATTCCCGGTCGGGGGAAGTTACCTGGTTGAAATTTTCTCCGGTTTTCCCTTAACCCAATACGAGCAAATGCTGGGTAACTATCGGTGCTGGACCCCGGACTCATTTCACTGGCATTATCACCTTCATCTCATTCAGACGCTAAATAACCTGAGATGTTAATACAGCGTCGTAAATAACCTACCAAAATAAAAAAATCTACATTCAATATATTTCCGAACATTGTTTTCTGAATGAAAACTTGTACAATCTAAACACAGATCGTAACTAACAGACGAAAATTTACTATTTGTAGGCTATTAAGAGTGCCAAATTGTGACGCATTTTCCTAACTTGTGGCACATTTAAAATTAAGATGAAATAAAATATAATTTGTCTATCTACCAATCATTATTGTGTAGTGTACGTCAGTTGCTTGTATTGAGAGTCCGCCACTGGGATCGAAACGGAGAGCTCTATTGATGTTATCCCATATGTATTGGGGCTTGCGTCTAGTGATGTCATCGTGAGTACAAATTTGCCAATGGCTGCAGAGTATGCACAAGGAAAATACTGTAGTCTTTCAAGGAGATCTTGCAAGATATTTAACACAATATTATGCTTTCCGTCTGACCGACAGTCCCTTGGCCCTTTTATCTTTGCTTCTGTGGCTGTCCTCTCATCCCTCCTTCCTTCTGGCCGACTGTCCATTTTTACGTCCGTTCAGACTTCTCTGTCTACGTGAACCCTTTGTTTGACCACCTACCCGTCTGTCGTAGTGTAGGCCTACACCTGACCGTGTATCAATTCTTCTGTCCTACTGTACATTTGTCCATCTATTAGACTTCGATACTGTCATCAAAATATCGTGTAACTCACCGTCCTATTGCGCATACAAGAGGGAAATCAGTAAGTTTCCGAACTTCCCTGAATTTAGGCAACACACAGGACATAGAAAACGGAGAAGTTATCTAGAAGCAGGGAAACGCCTGGAATCTATATTAAATGCGTCACTTGGAAGGCAGAAAAGAAGACTCGCCATAATATGTGTATAGAGAGATTCCACGATAAATCGCAATAGGTTTTTGACATGTTTGCCAAAATCACGTGTAGAGAAGTTCATTTCTTAAAGACAATCTGACGCTGATTGATAGACCGACTCAGCAGACAGGAAAGCAATTATCTTCAGTAACACACGCATATATTTTTAACGGTACAATAAATACAAGTGCAGTTCGGATATATATTGATTGCACCTTGTAAGTTTACATACGTCTTTCTATCCTTCACTCCTCCAGCATATCTGTCCATCTATTAATCCCTCTGCCCAATTTTAGATCCACTCATATATTATCCCTTCAGTACTTCTTACAGTATTCCCTATCAGTTTCCCTTAAGGGGAGGTGCATCGCTGGGAACTGCTCTCACACGTAGGCTGTTTGGGTGGGCCTACTGTACTACCCACAATTGAATGGTGTGCATGTCTTAAGGCTCCCCGTGCTGCAGATTCCCCTGTGAGCAACTCCCGAACTGCCTTACATCCTGCAGGAACATTTTTATCTTTCCGCATAGGCTTCAATGTGGTCCCTCAACATCAAGTCCCACGTACTCTATGAGCTACAGGTGAGACCACCTACAATGGGGTCCAGCATTGTATGCATCTGAAGTCTGACTAGTGTAATATGCAGCTAATCGGCGATGTATGCAATGTTGGGGAAAATGAACTGGCCACCCTATCCCATTATTTCCTGACCTAGTTGCCTCATAATTGGTGTCTTGTTGGTATCACTTGAGAGTTTCAAACCTGTCTTCGAACAGTTAACTAAACAACAACTACCTACCCATCCTCTTAGCATCTTACTGCCCTACCCTTCATTCACGCTTTAATCATCCTATTTTATACCTGTTGGTTCTATTTATCATTAAATATACTTGTCCTTCCGCCCTTGTATTCAGGTTTATGTTATATGGCCTATGTACATCCGTGTCTATATTGCTTATGATTAGGGAAAGGAATTTGGAGCAGTAAAAGCTAGTATTGGCATCTACACAGCCATTTGTTTACAACCCTTTACACCAAGTCCTCTCCTCCATGTCATACTCGCAGATCTCTGCACTTCAACAACAGGTGAACGGGACAGTTGTCGCATAAGAAGGTCAACATGCAGGTTTGCAGTTCAGAGTAGTGAAGTGCAGGTACAATGCCGAAAGTGAAACCAACTAAGAATACAAAATTCAAAGACTATATTTGTAAAAGCTCCAGATCGAATATCAACATTCAGGAAACAATTCCCTAAATTATCTCTTCCCCCATGTCCAGTTCTTAAGAGATGGGAGTCATGGTTAGAAGCTTGCAATTATTTCGCACATCACATGTGAAGATCCCGATGACGCGGCTGCGATTCAAATATGCCAGGAACCGCTAAATGATAGAACAATCGAAAAAGAAGTCGTGGATATTGAGTGAAATTTTTTATATTTACCGGATGCCATTATTCGGTTAGAAAAGTCAGGAGTAGAACTAATTGAGCAAATATATATTGTGAGGACTATTGTAAATAAACTGAGTGCAACAGAAAGTGAAGTAGGAAAACGTGTTGGTGAAAAAATTAATAGAGTTTTGATTAAAAATTATGGGTACAGTATTCTTAGTCGAATTTCAGATGTGCTAACAAAGACGTGTCCCAATGACGTCATTCAACATGTTAATTTAATTGACGTATCTTGTTTCATGTTCTCTCCAATTGTTTCTGCAGATGTAGAGCGGAGTTTTTCCATGTTAAAAATTTTCCTTCCTTGCAACAGAGCAAAGTTGTATTTTGAAAATTTGGAAATGATATTTACAATTCATTAGGCTATAACAAGGCACAGCAGGAATAATTGTTTCATCAACAAAACATAGCATTAACTGAAAATGCCATTTCGTTTGGTTCTACATTTTGTTCAACATTTAATAATACTGTATTAGGCTATGTTGTAAATATTATAGTATATTGTATATAAGATTGTAAATACTGTAGTATACTGTACGTTGTATACATATTGTCTTTTTCATGGCATTGTAAATAAGTGTATTTAATTTAACACACTCCTGACAGAAAAACATACATGTTCAGAAGCGAGTTCCATACAGAAGACAACTGTCTATCAGGCATCAATATTGCCACTGACACGCGAGGATGTAGAGATTGGTATTTAATTATGTATATTTGTAATGTTGTTTATTGGTGTCTTGTGCGTTGCCAAGAAAAACACATGTAGTTCAAAATGAAATCCAGATTATGTATGTAGGCCGCTATATGTCATTAAACTATTCCATTTGTTTATTCTGCAATACGTTTACAGCAAGTTGCGTGTAAGTTTGTATGAAGTGGACTGTACTCGTCCATGCTCTGTGACGCAGCTCGCTTGACAGTCACTGAGCTACGAATATCTATACTACGTTTCACCATTCGTTACAATACTCCAAATCTCTTTCCCTGCTTATGATCTACTGTAAACCTACGTCCACATTCCTTACGTTCTATTGTGCATCCGACCACAGATATAGGCTTAGAATATAAGATAGCCGAAAATCCATCCATCCTTCTTCTCGATAGATTAATCGAGCTTTGATCGATTTGACAAACACTTTTAATATATTGTAATACACAACTATTGTTAAATTTAATTTGTGTTTTGTGATAAGCATAAGTATAAAATGTAGTATATATGTATATACCGTATCGTTGTATTACAAAACAACACTATTTTAGTTATTTACTAACATATTTATTACGTGGGCTTATAATTTATAGTGTAAATTCTCTAGGGATTTTTGAAACAAACACAAATTAAAAAAGTATGAAGACTCACCTAGTTAATACTGCTTCATCCATGGTTTTTAACATGTGAGTGCATTCACATGCTTCGAATTAAGTGCTGCTCTACGTTTAGTAACAATGTTTTCTGCATCACTAAACGTGATTTTTTTTTCTGTCAAGCATTTTTCCACGATCGTTCAATATAAATCCAAACGTTTCACCATGTTTATTCCTCAAATTCTCATAGGCCTATGACATAATGGAATTTTCACTTTTTTCGCAGACCACAGAAATCTGGTTTCTTTCTTTAGCAAACTAAACACACAAGCTTCATCTAGAAACTCAGTAAAGAAATTGCAACAGAACAGCAGACTGGTTCTTATTGTAATCGGGTTACAAAATTTAGAAAGAGAAGATGATAGTTACTCTCTCACTTGCACACAGTGTAGTCATGGAGCCATGGCTAAGGTATGAGTGGGGCAAATTCTAGAAAAATATGTATTTCATATGCTAGGAAGACGAGCTGACAAACTTGATAAGGGTTTCGCATTGTGTTTCAAATTTCAATAGGGGTAGACCAGGTGACAGTCCTCATATCTTAATCTCTTTCTGAAGTGTTTGTGCAAAGATTTGCCCTATGCTACCTGCTATCTGCTTTGCAGTTACAAAATAACGGTATTATCGTGTTTTAAGTAAGCAATTTCTGAGAGACGAATATTGTCGGAATTTTTGCTCTGAGTTTGCATTAACATAATAATAATTAATATCAAGTATAATCGATTAATTTTAATCGACTCGATTAAATATTTTTGATCGATTAATCTTACAATAGAAATTGATCGATTAATCGATTAAATCCCACAACACTACTTTTAATTGTCCTCTCTGTCCATCATACACCCATCTCTTTACCTGTCCGACTTTTCGCTTGTCAGTCTGCCTGTCCAGCTCTCCTTCTGCCAGTTTGCCTCTCTACGTAGGCCTAAGTGCTTTACTCTCAAATTACTCTACAGATTGTGTTCATATTCAATATCTGTAGCCATGCAAGTATAAAAACCATCTTGAAATAGTTTTAATAATCTCGTCTGTTGTGAGAATATCTCTTAACGATTCTCTCATGCTTTTTGCGGTCTTCACACTTCAGAGCACAAGTACGCTCGGGATAACTTTTTGTCCAGAGGCTCCTGCAAACTGGTTCCGCCGTTCTGGAGGACGCCGAGCAATAAATTGTTTATTGCATTAATACTCTCTGTAGTTTATTACCCAGATCATAAAAATTATGCAATTCACTCCCGGGGGCGCAATGGAAACGGGGCTGTACACTGCTATAGAAGAGGAGTGATCTAAATCCAAGATTGACGACACAGTCTATTGGGTGTTCATTTCAAAGTGTGTCATGACGTCACTGTTGTTGGGTCACCGATTTGAAGCGAGTTTCAGCTTATATGTCAGATAAGTTGCCTATTATTAAAGGCGTTCTTCAATCTGAACTTGAGAACGTGTACGGTATAACTTGAACGTCGTAGCAACAGATGGCGGTCTGTACGGTCCGTGTGCTACCATAACCTCTTTCGAACTGTGTTTTGCGCCGGCAAGTCGTACGCAGGGTATTTGTTATCATCGGTTGCGTACGGTAACATTCCACAACACAAATCAAATGCTCCGTGTCCATGTTGACCGTCGAAGTTAATGTCAACAAATACGTAAGTAATCGTCTTAACCCTCTCCCCATATCCCGACAGTACGTATTTCCAAACAGTTCACATTCCTGCCACTACCGGCGTTACCGTACGTATCGGTACGTACTCTTCAGAATGAACGCCGTACTTGCTAGGCAACTTCTCTGCCTCACAGGTTATACACCTGTGCGGAAGTGTAGGAAGATTGAATTCTCTAGGCTCATCGGCTAGCCACATGACGGCATATAGCGAGCCATGACACATTTTGAACTGAACACCCAGTAGTATATACAGTCAGGAATCTTGAGTTGTGAGGGCACTAGGAACAATAGACTGTGCCTGTACTATTTCGCATTGTCTGTAATGAGGCGATCCTAGTGGTTAGCAACTATCTATGGAGGCATATTTGTTGTCTTATACAGTGTAAATATCCGATTATTAAAGAGTCCTGCGAAGTTAAGTATTTAGGCATAAGTTTCGATAATCATTTAAAATGGAACCAACACATTAATTACCTTTGTAATAAATTACGTAAAATAGTATATTATTTTGTTTTATTGAAGAATTACTTGTCAATAAGTTTATTACGCACAATATATTTAACTTTATTTCAATCGGTAATTATATAGGGAATTATAGGATGGGGTAGCTCATTTAAATCCAATTTTAATCCACTTTATTTATTACAAAAGAAAATAAATTAAAATATGTCTTCATAAACCTATCGATTTTGCATCTCAAAAATTGTTTTTAGACTTTAATGTACTTAACATAAGACAAATTTATCATATTGTATTAATAAAATTCATACATGAAAATCGAAATAATTTTGAATTGTATTCTCATAGTTATGAAACAAAAGGTATGAATTATTTAAAATTGTTTGAACCAAAATGCAACACTGCTACAGTATTTAATCATAGTAGTAATTTAGGCCCAAGAATATATAACAAATTTATATTTAAATACCCTAATCTTGTCAATTCTAATATTTCTAGCATTAAATTTAAAAAGTTATGTATGGATTTTATAAAAATTGAAAAATTGTAAATTTAAATTTATATATTATAATTGCATAGTAGACATAAGACAAATTGTATTGTATACTTATTAATTTCAATTCAGGAATCCGCCCCTCAGCACGAGTTGTACTCTTTCAGGGGCGAGCTAAAGTTTTTTCTGTATATATTATGTATTACGTTACAATTATTAGCAAAATAAAAATAAATAATAAAAAAATATATTTAGTACGTATTGAGCTTCGTCACTGTATATACTAGACTGTGCTGACGATCAGAAGACAAGACTGCTAAGGAATTGATAAGCAATAAAGCATATAGTTCTATAATGCAAGCAGACAGACTTTGGCTATAAAAACAAACCAAAGTTAGAAATTCGACAGATATTTTACGTTACATGATTTAAAAAGTGAGGACAAGAAGTTTATATCCGAGATTTTTTAAATTTATCCAGCCACTATTGTTCTACAATGAACTGAGAAAACGGTATCACGGACAGAAAATTTGTCTTTGTATGTTTTACGTTTCGCAACAACTTTGTAATTTTACTGATTCTAGTTCACGTTAATAGTTTGTTTAAAACTTAAAATTGTATTAGTCGACACGTTAAAAGTGTTAAAATTTCGTAGGACACTGAAGATGACGCAGCACCTGCGTCGAAACGGGCTGTCTGTCTAAGGTACATAACCTATTTTATGCTCGACTATGCCGAAATGTAGTAATTATACACCTGGTAGCAGTCCTTTAATGCATGTCATTAAAGTATACCTACTCATTAAAGTACAGGTGTTCAGCCAATGACAACTCAGCTTACAGGTGTTCAGCCAATGACAAGTCAGCTTTGTACCGTTATAAAACCGCAAGTATCGATTATTCTCGGATATGCAATCGAAAGAGAATTAGCGAAAAGTCACGGAGGCTGGAAATCCAATACTGTCGCAGAAGGTTATGTTCTGTTACTATAATAATTAGCGTTAATTGTAAATAATATTCAAATAAATTCAATTTGTCATCTCGTTTTTCAATGTCGAATTCAATAATCAAGGTTATATCAAGTTTAACGGGATTAAATCAAGGTCAATGGCATTATTGTTCCTCGGAAAAAAATCAATACTTTCGCGTCTGCGCACATCTAACAATTCACGACCTAGAACAAGGTCACTTCCGATCTTGTCAGACAAATAAAATGTATACATCTGAATAATTTCAAGTTAGAAATATGGTCCAGCATAAAAGTCGCATGAAACTCGCCTATAATGGTAATTAAGAATCTCGTATGAAAGTTATGAAACTCGCTTGCGCTCGTTTCATAGACATCCATATTCGCTTCTTAATTACAATCATTATAGGCTCGTTGCATAATGTACTATTAAATTTTAACACTTTTAACGTGTCGACTAATACAATTTTAATGGCCGGTGTGTCCAAGTGTTGTTAGAAGACTTAACGACTGTTAAACCTTCAACAGTTTGTTAAATACAGTTTTTCCATTTGTTCAACACAGTTTGGCTTAACAGACTCTTAACCGTTTGTTAACTTTAAATGTAGGATTTCAGGCCGTTAACTCATTTAACAAACAGTTAAACATGGCGGATAACACCACAGCTGTTCAGACAAAAGTTGTGAAAGTAACATGTTATGTTTCTCTTTGAGGAATGTTTAGAGTAAGGGACGGTTTCACCAAGCTTCAGTAAATCAGTCCAAATGAAACATTAACTAGTACTGAACATTGAAATATTTACACGATTACGTTTGTATGTGAGCTTTCCGTAGACTTCAAGCCTAGCAGCTGTATGTGCCTCGTCGCGCTGGTTACGTCATGGTACCCAGATGGAGTAGTCAGTAGCGTGTTGGCTTGCTAGCCCAGGGGCCCGTGTTCGGTTCTCGGCGATAACTTTTTTTTTTAACGTAACTAATTTTTATACATGTTACCTTTCTTCATTTTTATAATTTTGTGTAGTGGAACTTATTATTTCGCAACTCTGGCTCCACTAGGAGAATTTAAAAAACTCTTGGGAGATCAATTTTCTTCCCGAAATAAAACAAAGATAAACAAACAAATTAAAGAAAAATAAAAGAAATACACATGTGGATCTAATACATTGTCCACATGCCATCGGCGTCTATCACTGCCTGGCATTTTCGGGGCATTGAGTCCACCAGATCGCGGAAATAGTTCTGGTCCTTAGCGAAATCTTCCCAGGTAACCAGAACTTGATCCCAGAACTGATCTGGATTTTGAGGTGGGATGTCTCGATATTTGTCAATCCTCTTTTTCATGCTTTTCCGTGAACAGTCTTTGAACGTTTATGGCGGTGTGCGCGGGGTGATTATCCTGCTGGAAAATTAAATTTCCATCGGAAAGAAAACGATTATAAATTCCAAGAATCCAGCTCTTTCGCTTCTGTTTGAAAGCCAGTGCAAACATATCTTATCGCTAACTATAATATAATTCTAATAAATGAAAGTTAATATACCAATTAAGTTTTGTTATGTTTGAATGCACATTATGTATTAATTTACTAATATTTCTTAGGTACCGGTATGTAGTTATAATAATCACTATCATGTCTTAAAATAAAACTCAGTTGTATGTTACCTAGTTGAAATAGGCCACTTGTTTCAATTCACTAGCTACTATTAACTCTAGATTCTATGTTACTAGCTCTTCAACTATAGCCGATGTCAATAGTGCTTCAAAATATGCAGTGAGTAAATAATAAAATGTTTCAGCAACAATTGCCTCTTTAGGACGAAATTACATATAATTTATACATGAACCTAAATTAGAGAATTTTATATGATACGGAATTCTCGGCTCTCGGGGTTTTCTGTACAGTTGACTACACACATATTCGTGTAATTATTGTCACCTGGTGATCATAATGCTGAGATTTTTCTAAACAGAAATTCATATTTAGCATTATAAAATGTAACCATACATAATAATTATTATTATTCAATAGCAGTCAATGCAACTTTCATTTATCAATTCTCTGTACTGTATGAATCATGGCTACTGTAATAGGTTACGATTTTACACATGTTTCATGACTTACTCCATAGTACAGAATTTAAATAATAATATCAGCCAATAAGAAGCTGTCTTATATATGCAAAATCATTACCAACTGCTGTTGAGTAGTTAGAATAGTATTAACGACAGTTAAAGTTAAGTGTTGGTTATTTTAAACAAAATTATGTTGGAAAAATGGAAAATATCTTAACAAAACGTTAAAAATAAACCAGCTGTTAATTTAACATTTGTTAAGCCAAATTAAACATTACTTGGAAAAACTAGCCATAAGTGTTATTTTATTCTACTGCCCCTTGGATGACGACTGAAATACGTAGCCTGATGTCCGAACGCGACTTAGCTTATAGAAAATACACCCGCAACAAAAACGACGAATATTTTAACTCCTATAAACACCTAAGAAATAGAACGACTCAACTAATAAGAAACGCTAAACTGAAATACTCCTACAAACTTATAGAACCCAACACAACCCCTTCCGAATTATGGAAAAATCTGAAGGTTATTGGACTTGGAAGGGCTAGTGAACAAGCAGACATTTCCATCCCACTTGACCGATTGAACGAACACTTTGTAAAGGACCCGACCTTAAACGACACAACGAAACAAGACACAGTTTTGCCTGACTCAGCTCCCCCAACTCGAGACAAATTCTATTTTACCGACGTCACTCCCATTGACGTAATGAAAGCCATCCGACGCATCAAGACAAAAGCCCAAGGGCCAGACAACATTAGCATATTACTCATACAGAAAATACAAGACATAGCAATACCTACAATTGCACACATATTCAATAGTTCCTTAATCACTTCAACTTTCCCTAAAATATGGAAGCAAGCTTTCGTTCTTCCTCTTCCAAAAGTCAAAGTTCCCACCGACCCGAACGACTATAGACCAATCAGTATCCTGCCAGCCATATCAAAAGCACTGGAAAGAATCGTACACAGACAAATTACTAACTACATGAACGAACACAAACTATTCGACAAGTATCAGTCAGGTTTCAGAGCTGGACACAACACAAGCACTGCTCTACTTAAAGTGACCGAAGACATTCGTGAAGCAATCGACTCTAATAAAGTAACAATACTAACACTTCTTGACCTTAGCAAAGCTTTCAACTCTGTAAATTTCGACCTGCTCACCCATAAATTGAGAAATCTGCATTTGTCAGAGACTGCTGTGAGTTGGTTCGAATCCTACTTACGGGAAAGACAACAATGTGTTGTATCCGGGAATCGAAGCTCTTCCTGGCTTAACATAACATCAGGTATACCACAGGGTTCGGTACTCGGACCATTGTTGTTCACAATATATGTCAGTGATATTACATCTCATGTAAGGCATTGTAACTATCACTTGTATGCTGACGACCTTCAATGCTACATCTCTTCCCGCTTAGATCGAATAAATGACGCTATAGATAAATTGAACGAAGACATTGACTCGATTGTGACATGGACAAAGAAATTCCATCTTAATATCAATCCTGGAAAGACACAAGCAATCATATTAGGACACAAACGGCAAACCGACGCTGTAAAGCACCTCGACATTTCCCCCGTTAAAGTAAGTACAGTGCATATCCCTTTCAGTTCTTCGGTAAAAAATCTTGGCATTCACATGGATAATAATCTCAACTGGGACATGCAAATCACAGAAACCTGCAGAAAAGTATATTCTATTATTCATGTGCTAAAAAGGATAAATGTTCATCTTCCCTCTTGCTTAAAAAAGTCCCTTGTGCAGACCCTTGTATTTCCCTATTTTGACTATGCTGACATTTTACTGACTGACCTTTCCAGCGACAACAAAATGAAACTTCAACGTGCTCATAATTTGTGTGTACGTTTTGTAAGCAATGTTCGTAAATATGATCATATTACCCCATCCCTGGAAGCAATAGGTTGGCTTAAACAAGATAAGAGAAGAAATTTACATTCACTTCTCTTTCTCTTCGAAATCTTGAACTCTTCTATTCCTTCGTACCTGTCGTCTCGCTTCATTTACCTTTCTTCCCACCACAATCTGAACACACGCTCTCGCCATGAAACAATACTAACAATACCATCCCATCGCACCTCTTCATACTCATCCTCTTTCACAATAGCCCTGCCAAGACTCTGGAACTCGCTACCTGCTAGCATCAGGGACTGTCGAAATAAAATTCAATTCAAGCGCAAACTTACTAGACACTTGGTCAGTAATTGAGACTCGTTCAGACATGGTTTCTTGTAAATAGTTCTTTTAATCTACCACAAAATATCTCAATATCCGGTAATTTCATCACTATAGAATTTTGTTATTGTAGGTTTAATTTGTAATTTAGTAAATACAAAAATATTCTTTGTTCTTAACTTCTATGATAAAATGTCTAGCTTTCATTAATCAGGTATTCTTGTCGTACTTTAATTTTTATTGTAATTGTAATTGTAAATTTAATATTAATTGTAATCTTATTGTTCATGTTATAGTTGTAATCCCCTGGTAGAGGGGCAGAGAAGGCCTGACGGCCTTATCTCTACCAGGTTAAATAAATAAATCTAATCTAATCTAAATCTAATAACATTCAGCTCTGTCTTTATTGTCTTAGATGTACAGTTTCCCTGGAAAAGGATGAGACGATTGAATATTCCTAAGTCTCAGATGTAAGACACTGCGCATGATCGGAGACCAGAGCACTGATACACAAGATAACGAATATTGAGTTACTTAAATTCAGGCTATTTGGTTTGTTACTAGCATCGTTCCGAAATTCACTTCAAAAACTGCAAAAAAATATGATAATATTACGTAAATAAAAGATAAATATATACATAAATCGTGTAGTTAAATCGACAATGGACCTTCATGACTAGATCGACACTCCGCATAGAAAGGAACGCTTTCATGTCGTTTCAATAGCTCAGACGGTAAGACTTCTGCGTGTTGTGTAGAAGAGTGCGAGTTCGATCCTTAGTCTACACAACGATTTTTTTTGGTCTAAATAACGTTGATATAGCTAAGTCACGTTGAAATAAAGTTTTACAAAGTCCTGAGATTAAGTGTTAATGATCGCAAACAATACAAAATTACAAGTTATAACATTATAAACGTTAATCTAATATACATATACAATGTAAATGCATATATATTAAAAAATTACAATTAAAATGAAATTAAAAAATATATGTAATAATGGACAAACTTTTACAAAGGTTTAGAGTCCTTAGGTTAAGTCATTTGTTAAGTAATTATTACAATATTTTATTAACAGCTGTAGCAATGTGGTGTCATAACTTGGGGTTTGTTTACTTAATGTAATTAGATTTAATTTGATTAGTTTCGCAACAATTGGACTTCCTGTTATTTAGATATTTAATTTAGGGTTGATTTATTAACTGTTACTATGCAAGGTGCCTGTTATTTCAATAATTCTATATCACGTTAAATAGTCATTGTCTACACTAAAGTATTATCGTCATCCCTCATTTCTCATCGTAATGGCGAACCGACGTGACATGAGACAGCGAGTTATAGCTCTAGTTGAGGCTGGATATGGGGCTAGATATGCTGGCCGTTTGGTCGGTGTTCCTGGAAGTACAGCCGCGAGGTGGGTTCATCGTTACCAAAATTTAGGGGAGGTCGAAAATCGCCCTATTCCTGGGCGTTCGCGGATATCTTCATTGGAAGAGGATGCTCTCTTATTCGAGACAGTTCGACAGGACCCCTTTCTGACTGCTAACGAAATAAGAGCAGCATCTAACTTTCCCGGCTCTTCACAGACTGTGATCAGCAGGTTGAGGAACCGCGGTATTAGGAGCCGGAGGGCTGCGCAAATGGAAATATTGGGGGAAGCACAAGCTGTCGACCATCTTGCCTTTGCTACCAATCGAGTGGATTTCGATTGGAGAAATGTAATTTTCTCCGACGAAACAACCATCTCGAGTGATTACGAAGGTCCTGTCCGTGTCTATCGTGAGGATGGTCTTCGACATGATCAGCGCTATGTGCACCGACGTGAAAGATCGGGGCGCTTTAGCATATCGTGTTAGGGGTGGATGTCTTACGATGGACCTGGCGTTATAGAACGCATCGATGGCCGGTTTAATGTGGGAACTTACGAGCACATTCTGGAAAATATATTCCTTCCCTCCGCTCGAGAACGTTTTCCCGAAGGAACATTGCTGTTCCAGCAAGATAACCATCCCGTGCACTATGCTGCAAGCATTCAAAGATGGTTTCAAAGGAGACCCAAGATCGAAATCATTAATTGGCCTCCGAAGTCACCTGTTTTGAATGTCATCGAAAATTTATGGGTGGAATTGAAAAAGAGAGGGATAGCCACCTATGCCCACCGACGCCCTCGAAATCGAGACGAATTGTGGGATCAAGTTGTTGACACCTGGGAAGATCTCGCCGGGGATCAGAACTTATTCCACAATCTCGTGACATCCATGCCGGATCGACTTAGAGCTGTAATAGAAGCTGATGGCATGTGGACAAGATTTTAAGTTAACATGTCTCTTTTTGTTTCTTATGATTTTTGTTTGAGGAAGAATACTTTTAAGTTCCAAGTAAGATTTATTTATTTTTTGACGAGGTTCAGCCCACTTGTAAGACCCAGAAATTGGGCATAAATTATTCCATATTTTTCGACAAATTAGACAGTCGAGGAACTCTGAACAAATTAATTACACCTCAATAAAAAAAAGTTTTACCCGGGATCGAACACGAGATGTTTCGGTCATACAGTGGAACCGACACGCTACTATATGAGCTAACGAGACAAGACAGTGACAGCAGCAGTCCAGAATGTAGATCCCTTAGCAGGCATTTGCCGTTCGGTACAGTGAAGCAATGATATTTTGTGACTCGAGCTATGTTGTAAAATCCTGGCCTTAAATGGCTGTCTATTCGTGATCCTTATTCTGGTCCTTGTCCTTGTAACAATTCTTGTACTATTTGTCATGTTATATATCGTGACGTCGATATCGAGTGAACCTCGCTGTAGAACTTTAACTTCCGACGACCAAGAATCGTCTCATTCTTTTTCAGGGTAACTGTACATAACTGAAACTAGCACCAGCTCAGCTCGGGCGGAAGCCCGATTCCATTCCGATTAGACGTTACGTTCGAGCGTGTAATGGAATCCATATGGGGTTACCCGTTTATATTTTTCCCTGAGGTTTCCCCAAACTTCCCATGGCGAATACACACCCCCAGTTCGTCAAATACCATCTCGCTAAATTTCCAACGGAAATGGGGAGAAACGGGCTATGTATTGTGGGTCCCTATCACCACGGCATGGCGTGTCCTCAGGTTGCGAATAGAGGAGACGGCCTCCAGATATGGAGGGTAGCTGCGAATATATTGAATAAGCAGTCGTGGACAGCCGATAAGGGGTGATCGTCCAGCTTGGCAGTTGGGCGAAGGGCTAACAACCCATGACCGTAAAAAACAGCTTGTTACGAAACCTAACAATAAGCCTCGGAATGGGACTGATTCTCCGGCACGACCACAGCAAAGGAATAAGGTTATAAGATTTGGTAGTACGAAATGGAACTATAAAATTGGAGATTTATCCAAAATTCAAATATCTTGGAGCAACAGTAACAAATATAAATGACACTCGGGACGAAATTAAACGCAGAATAAATATGGGAAATGCCTGTTATTAATCGGTTGAGAAGCTTTTGTCATCTAGTCTGCTGTCAAAAAATCTGAAAGTTAGAATTTATAAAACAGTTATATTACCGGTTGTTCTGTATGGTTGTGAAACTTGGACTCTCACTTTGAGAGAGGAACAGAGATTAAGGGTGTTTGAGAATAAGGTTCTTAGGAAAATATTTGGAGCTAAGAGGGATGACATTACAGAAGAATGGAGAAAGTTACATAAATCCAGACGTTTGAAATGGGCAGGGCATGTAGCACGTATGGGGGAATTCAGAAATGCATATAGAGTGTTAATTGGGAGGCCGGCGGGAAAAAGACCTTTGGGGAGGCCGAGACGTAGATGCGAAGATAATATTAAAATGGATTTGAGGGAGGTGGGATATGATGGTAGAGACTGGATTAATCTTGCTCAGGATAGGGACCAATGGCGGGCTTATGTGAGGGCGGCAATGAACCTCCGGGTTCCTTAAAAGCCAGTAAGTAAATAAGTAATGGAGAGAAACGGGAGGGAGGATAGGGACAGGAAGAAAAAAGAGGGAGAAAAGAAATATGGAGAAAAAAGAGAAGAAAGCGGAAGGGAAGGAAGACAAAGAAATGATAGAAATAAAAAGAATTATAACAGGGAAAACAATATCAAGCCAGTTTTGTGTCCTGAAATACATTCAGCTTTACAAACTACGCTGCGTTTCATAACTCAATTTTCAAAGATTCACTACATAATCGAAATAAGTACTTCCATAAAGACGCAACTAAAGAGAGTGTAATAATTCCTTCCGAACGAGCTAATGGATTACTGCCTTGATATGATCTAAAACCACTAAAGCGTAACATTTAATTTTATTATTTCAGCATGTTAATCACTCTGGTCATGCGACAGCGGGCCTCGTAAAAACACAAATTGATTAGGCCTATTGTTTTATTATGAAACGTTTCACAAACAAGATGAGACTGCAATCAAGAGTATTAAATGTTTCATATAACGTAATATAGTTTTCAGGCACCAGTGTTGCAGTAAATAAATTCGGTAGGTGTCATTTCCTCATAGAACTTTTTGTAATCGTTTTGAACATTCTTTACATGAGTTTAGAATAAAACTGTGTTCGTTTAAAAAGTTGAGTGTAGCAGTATTGTTCTCTGTTGCCATACTTTTATACTCTAGCCCACAAGAAAATTCATTACTGATCGTTTTAAAGTCATCAGTGTGTGTTGTATTATTTCTACTGTAACAGCACCGGTACAGTGCACACACGCGTAAAATGTTACGGAAGGGTGGAAGAAATGGTAAATAAAATAAAGTAATAACAATAATAATAATAATAATAATAATAATAATAATAATAATAGTAAATTCATAATGATGTCAAATTCTTTTTATTCACGGCCGGTTGAATTCGAAACTACTTCGTTTTAATCACATAATTTCAATCACCCAAGGACTATTCTAGATAATGACGTCACAATTTTAACAGAAAGTGCGATCAGGTTTCTTCAATGTTTCAAGAGTATATTATGTTCTACGTTAAAATTACGGCACAAAGTAATCCCGGATGACAGTAACTAAAATTACAGTTGTTACCCAATCACCTATGAACAACTTTTGTAGTACTGAAGGGAAGTTCAATAACTACTAGATTGCAAATATCTACTGTTCTCCAACCAGGAGATTAAGCGTGAAAGAAATGTGCTTACTATTGCGTCATCTACTGGAGCGAAGTAAATAGATAATGTTACCGTTATAACGTCAGTTTAAAAAAAACATGCGCTCTCCTGTATATGTTATTTCCTGTATGGAGGGATTAAAAGACCAGGAGATTAACCGTGATCTAATTTTGTTACTAGGGTAGTATAAATATGTGTATATCAGTATTATCGTTTGTGCTTTAAGAGTTAGCCAATGGAGATGTGTGTACCCACGTGTGTCATCTTATGACATCAAGATTCATTCACAGCATTACCCTCTGCGTCTCATTCCCCTGAGACTTTCTCCTGGTTGGAGTACAGTAATCGTCTCAGAATAGCTCCTGCTGTTTAAAGGGAATGTTAAATAAATTACTACAAGTACAATCTGTCATCTTATCTAACTATCACAATCACTGTCTCTAGAAAGTATTTTCTATAAAGAAGTTTTCTAGCACAAATCTTTAAGTATCCACTGGCGATCGAACTCTATTGAAAATCCTACAGCTTGGTTAGGCAATGACAAATGGATGATGATTAGACGATGATTAACGGATGATGTATGGTGGATAGAAGAATATAAACTTAATATATGTTTGATGATGATTTTTTAACGTATGATTACAAGAAGATGGATAATCGTGTCTGTAACAATAAAAAAAATTGACGATTTATACTGTTTTAATATTTCCTGAAAATAACTTTTTTCTCTGATGATCTGCAGATATGCATATATTATCCATTGTCTACATTTGGAGTCTGCAAGCTATTTCTACATTGGTAAATACTGAAAACATCATAAAAACTGATCCACATCTAATTATTGTGAAATATATAGATACAAAAATGCAACAGTACATTGAAACAGGGCATTCTATACAAGTCATCTTCTCCAGAAGTGACATACACAACGGAAAGAAGATTCAGCACAGTTTGAGTGGCACAGGGATATGTAACGGACATTTGGATACAATTTCTGACTCACTTAGTTTTGAACAACAAATATCGATGGTCAATATCTGTATCGAACACTAATACTTCAACAGCCAGACGATTTTATAATGATAAAGTGAAACAGAACAACTATTTTTTGTTCTTACTTCAACCTCATCAAAACCTGAGTGACATCTTCAAAGATCTCGAAGCTGGCATCATAGTTATGAACGGAACTGGGCGTTGGAATTCTCGAGGTCAGTCGCTCATAATAATCTCTGATCTCCTTCAACAGTCACCGAAAGAAGTAGCAATGAGTGTTCTTAAGTTATTATGGGTAAAGTATAGAGTTTTGAACTCTGTGATTGTAATACCATTTATAAGTGAGTCTGGAGAAATTTATCTTCAAAGATACAGTTGGATACCAAAACAGACGAAAAAATCATGTTTTGAGTTTTCAGAAACTCTGCATCTGGAGAGGGTTTCTCTGAGAAGCCTAACAAGGAAACGACTTACAATCATTCCAAATAAAATTCCTTGTACTTTCAATGGCTGTCCTTTGGTTGTCTCGAATATATTTGATACTTACGGATATATTACAAACGAGGAAAATATAAGAGGCGTGAAGTATAATACTTCTGAATCCAAGTTGATTGAGATAATGTCTGAGGTCCTCAACACAACCCTAGTTAATCTGTTCCCTCGTAAGGGAAGTAACATTACAGCTGCTGTAACAGGAACAATAAGAGATCTCGTAGACTACAGAGCAGATATAGGCATTGGAAGCATTCCATTACATGTAAATTTGGCAGATATTATAGATTACGTAATTTCTCACAGAACAAGCCACTTAAACTGGTATGTCCCATGTGGAAGGCATATCTCAAGGGTGAAAACCATTTCTAGAATATTCTCTATAAATGTCTGGTTGATAATAATAACATCCTTTATTGTAGCTGTGTTTCTAATGAAACTTCATGCTTCTATTTATCAAATGAATGGGTTTCCTGAATTCTATACTTACGCGACGTTCTCAAGCTGTTGCAGTATTGTTTTTTCTGTGATTACTGGAGTCTCTGTACCACAATTGCCGCATGCATTAATGTTTAGATTGTTCTTTATACTGTTTGTATGGTATTGTTTCGCCATCAGCACTATTTTTCAAACTTATTTCACAAGTTACCTTGTTGATACCGGTCTGGAACCACATATAGATAGTCTTGATAAATTATTGACATCCGATATAGAATTTGGAAATGATCCATTATTCGATTTTTTGACAAGAAACTCAATAAATCCGAGGCATCGCGAATTTCGAAAACGGCGTAAAGAATGTACAAACAGGCTCAATTGTTATTTTCGTGTCCAGGAAGCGAAAAATTTTGCGTTTCTTGATATTGATACATTTAGCGAAATTTATCAGAGTTCTCACAATAATCAAAAGTTGTGTAGGTTAGATGACGTAGGGTTTAGTTTTCCTGAAGGGATATATGTGTCCAAAGGACATGTATTGATTAGCAAGTTCAGAAAGATACTTATAACTATAATAGAGTCAGGGATATTTAAAAAAATCTATAACGAGCAAATCTCGCTGTTGTTGTCTAAGGGAATCCTTTCCGGGTGGATACCGAAAGAAGCAAATAAAACATTAACTCCTCTCGAATACCACGAAAACAACTTTGGTTTCGTTCCTTTTTCTAATATACATTTGATTTTGGCGTTCTATGTTATAATCATTGGATACACGTTGAGTATAATTGTGTTCATTGCTGAAATAATCTTACACGTCATCGATAAGTACCTATCCATAAAAAATCGATGAATCTGGGTTCAAGTTACAGAATGTAAAATGAGATTTATCTTCCATTTATAAAAACTGAGGTGTATATGTCCCTTATCTTGCTTTGTTCTGTGTTATCCTGTGATGTGACTTCACGCCATACTCACAACATAACGAGAGAGTGCCGCAAGTAATTCTTCATATTTTATTTCCATTCATGGCACAATCATCAGGATAAAACAGGCCTAAATACCAACAATTGAAGTAATTTATTACCTTTATAATGAGCTACTAGAACTAGATGATCAAATTTTAGAGAAACCGCAATGCGGAGACCCCGTTCTCCGTTGATTCGCTCGCAGACTCCGATCATGTAGTGAGTTTAGTGGTGGTAATTTGACATACGGCAAATTATAAATGTTAAAATATTACTAAATATAAACAGTTAAAACATAATTTACACATCGGAATTAAAAAGAAGATATTGAAGCTATCTGTCTTATTGATCCAAAATGTTTGTCGCACCTGCTTAAGATATAACGCATCGCTCATTGCAGTTCCGGTTGAAAATAGAGGCGATGATTACTCGGATGATCGCTTTTAGTTCTTCCAAAGTACTTAGATTATTTTTATGCACCTTGGCTTTTGGAGTTAACCAAAAATAAAAGTAATGGGGGAAGCAAAAAACATGCTTCCTCTCCAAGAGGATTATTCGACAGCACGTACAGCTAACTATCATAATATGTATAAACTTTAATATACGAGTAAATTATATTATTCGAGAATAGGATTACGAGTATAAATGTATGACGTCGTCGATCACCTGACTTTACTCCGAAATAAAATGAGTACAAAAATAATCCACATACCCTGGAAGAAAAAAAAATAGCACCCGAAAAAACTCGCCTCCATGTTTCAACGAGAACTACAGCGAGCGATGCATCACTTCTTAAACAGTGTGACATATATTTTGGACAAGAAAGTATTTTCTTTCTTAATTTGGGTAAGAAAATTATATTTTAATTGCTTATATTTACTAACATTTTAAATTAATAGTTCGTTGTGTGTGGAATTACATATATTGTGCGGTGTATCAGCGACAGCCAGCTTTCTGGATAAGCAGAGTCTACAAACGGCTCGGTTTAGAGTCAGGTCGCCGCGTTGCGGTTTCTTTACTAGGCCTATCTGTTCATTCAGTATAATGACGATGAATAACGTATTTCATAAACATATCAATATTCTAGTCAATTATGGGAGATATTTATTTAAGGTCCCATTTCAATTATGAATGATATTTGAAGACGATAGTGACAATGTGATAATGGTGTAAAGATGTAATGAAAATGACAAAAAAATAAAATTAAATAGAGATTAATATACTCGTACAGTATAATTATGTATTTCGTATAATTTTATTAAGTTTGAAAGGCAATGATAAGTCGTTTATACAAATTTTACCCAAATGTCTTAAGTTTAAGATATTAAGTTCTGATAGGTATTATAGATGTTGAAATAAATATTTCTAGCATAGAATTAATCTTTAATGTTATTATTGAAAGAAACCATTCCAAGATTTATGAATTGTGTCCTCTGCCCATCGATGAGAAATCACAAACAGACAGGTATGAATTGAATTTAAACCAGATTGGTTAAGTTTTGAGTTTTGGAAACAGTCTTCCCGAGGGAACTGAAGATCCCAGTGAATACAGATACCTTCTGACTAAATTGCTTAGTTGTGGGTGAATGGTGTATAAAAATACTGGATTTGCTTAGTGAAAAATAATGAGTGCGTGTCTGAAATTTGCGTAGTAGTTAAATATAGATTTAATGTAAAAATTGTACTTGATAGTAAGGTTGAATTTATAAATTATAATTGAGGATAACTATCTTCTATAATTTTGTAGAATAATGGAGGTCATAAAAACTTGTTCCAGGCAATCATAAAGAGGCAATTCAATGTCTCAACCCTCATTGTAAAGGGAACTGTATCCTTCCCGAGTCTATTCTGCCATCTATGCGAGATATGTAGAACGCTTTTATTCTACCCATGATTGTAAAGGGAAATTTTACATCCGAGTATTTTAGAAATGCGCCAGATAAGTTATTTCTGGTGGCATTTGTTTTATTATTTTGTTATTTTTTTTTTAATATTAGGTATGGTCTGAGAACTGTTCACTTTTATGATTTTTATACATCACCTTGTTGAAACTGCGTTCTTTTAAGCATTCTGATTACTTCATTGTGTTTCTGTTTTGTGAAAGATTTTAGATAAGGGCGCAAATAGCCATATTGGCTCATGCGCCCTTTTTAAACCCTACTAACTTACTAATAATTGCAAAGTGAAGAATCGTGTGAGTCGATCGTTTACGATTCAAAAGAACACTTGGAATCAAAGACAGGGATGAGTTAATGAATCGTTACAAATGATTCGTAATGTCTGATTGAATCGCTGAAAAAGAATCGTGTTATCCAGTTCCAGTTTGAAATTCTTATAACAGTATGAATAATCTTCCCATTTTTCGATACTACCGATAGTATTAGAAACAATTTGACTATTGATAATTTCAGCAGTTCAAGTCATAACTGAGGAGTTCACAACCAGAGTGGACCAAGTCCATCTGGAATAGTTTTGCGATATTGAGTCTTAAAGTTCCTGGCTCACGCTTAGCAACCTTCACCTTCCATAGTAAATGCTGTCCTCTGTGGAGTAACAAATGAGTTATGGACTCGGTTTGTTATGGCAATGAATAAATCTAAGTTTTCTTCATCCGAGATTGCATTAATCCACGAACTGATCACTGGTGGACTTGGTTCACTCTGGTTGTGATCCCCTCAACTATTGATAGTATCGACAGTACTATCGACTATTGCCCATCACTAGTTCCGACCTCAAGATGACAATTGTCAATCTTGCTCTAAAGGGATATTCTTTAAGTAAAATAGGACAACTTGTAAGTAAAAGTCACGCAACTGTGCATTATATTGTTAATAAATGTAAATATTTATAAAGCTTCAGTTGAGAATTTACGAAAAAAACGGAAACGAATGAAGCTAAGTGAAGAAGAGGGACGAGCCATTGTGAGACATGTAAAATTGAACCCTAGAGTAAGTGCTTCAAAACGAGCTGAAACACAAGACAGTCATGGAATCGCACTACATTTTATTCTTTCTATCCATGCATCTGGCTCTCTGATCAAATTGCAATATTCCCATTTCTTTCGTCCATGTATGAAGTTCTCTTATTAACAAATACCATTACATATAATTCTTTCGTTAACATACGTGATTCTATGGCCTAGCATTGTATCAACAATTTCATTTGTTTTGTTTATGTACGAAGTTTTAAGTTCCACTGCTTCCGTTTCTTACGATTGTCTTGACAAAGAAGATCCTTTTCCCCGCACCAAGTACGGACATCTGTATCGGGATCCGTAGTGAAACAAAAAATGACAATTTCAAATTCTTACTGTAACAACACTATGAGCCATAGATGAAAGTTAATGTTTTTTTAGTTAGATCATAAACCAATGCAACTTGTGTGACCGCGCGCAATGGCGCCATACCCCCTCGCTATAGACAAGACGACACGAGGTCTCTCTCAGTAATATCTCGGCATCGAGAGC